>NC_056729.1:1496016322-1496038822 GCF_019279795.1 Protopterus annectens | reverse complement strand
ACATCTCTTGTTCTGTTTTCTCCTTAATACCCATTTATTTTTTTCTCTGTGTGTATTTCTAAGCTCTGGTGTGTCAGTTTTTGTGTCACTGGAGCCGGGAAACGTGCAGCAAGTCTGGACAATGTACTACGTGAAGAAAAAGGTAAAAAATTTAACTGTCACAGTTGTAACAGATGGTGGTGGAACGTAAAAAACAGAATGTAACATAATGTGTAAAATGCTGATCTGCTAATGCTCATGAGGTAAGCTGTTATAAATACTAGCTGGTGGGTCTGAAAAAATGCATAGATTGAAAGAAAGTTAGGAAAAAAAAGTGGAATAAATGTATGGAAGGAAAGGAAAACAAAGAACATGATGAATGAATTAAAGATAAAGAGGGTGGAGAAAAGGTGGTCTGGAGTTAAATTAAGCAATATTTGTTGACTGATGCATGTGGCAACACGATATTCTTTTCTGCATGTTACACTGAATCACTGTGTATGCAGGTAATCCTGCCAGACTGAGTATAGAACTAGCGACTAATGTGACTGTGGTATGTCATTTCTCTGGTGTGTGCTTACTGTCTGGAGATGTTAAATCTGATCTGTTTCTCATGCCAACCAAGGTTAAGTGCAATGCTACGTTTTCATTTAATTTGGTATAATTATGGTTGCCAAGGATTTTGGTTAAAAAAATTAAGCAGTTGCAAAATAAATTAAGTAATATCCTTTTGTAGTTCATTTGATAAAAAAACTGCATCCAAGCAGTTCATTGCAGACATAGCGTAATGCCACCCCCTACTAATATATGCATTTAAAAATAAGCAATTGCAAAGGGGTATAGCAAAGTAATGATCAGGCATATTGTAATGTCTAATTTAATTGTATTTAATCAGTTAAACACTCTTGGTGCAAGTGCATCTTTTCATGGGCAATCTGGGTGTACTGTCTGGCTAAGGGATTCTCTGAGAGTCACACTACAGACCGAAAAAGAATGCTAAGAAAATGAAGTCAAGGGCTAAAGGGTAAAACTGATTAGCAGTTCATAATGTTAATCACCTTTATAAAATTGCCAGAGCTCTGAAAAGTCTTGTGAGGAGAAGAATTACATGTTCTGGGTTTACAACTATAAGATTTAAACTGAAAGAGAAACATAGAGAAAAGTAAACTATAATAGTAGTTATGAAAATGAGAATTCTGTGTTGGTCAATTAGAATTTAAATAAAGTATCCACTCTGTTGCATCCTTTTCTGTTTTTTCTTTTTCTGGTTAATTTTGCTAACTTTGGAGCCCCCGTGAATTTTTCATATTTCCCAAACTGCTCATTAGTTCTGTGTTGAGGATACAAGCTTATTGAGAAGTCCAGAAGGCATCACATTACAGTGCAGGTTTTCTTTGTGATGCCTAGATATATTTTCTTCCCCCTATTCCTGACATATTTTATATTGAAATATATATTGCACCTATTTAAAGGAAGTGAACAATCTGCCATTGCTGTCATAGACTATTAGACTATTAGAACAAGTTCCTCAGATTATAATTGGAGGGACCATTATCAGTCGGGCTCATTTCAAGGACCTGAGGATGGATGTGAGTGTCATTTAGTAGATGCCTATAAAGAGACCTGTCAGCCTCTACGGTTGATGTTTGTCTGTCTGTCTGTTTAAAGGAAAAGACATCTATTTTCCATTACTATCTCAGGCTATTAAAACAGATATTTCAGTTTATGGTTAGAGAGGCCATTTTCAATCCCTCTCATTTCAGGACACTGAGAGGGAATACCAACATGCATTGAGAGATTTCTGTAATAGAGTAGACAGCCACCTTGGTTGATGTCTGTCAGTTTCCACTTATTCACTCATCTGTCCTGTCCCTATTTAGCCTTCTTTGCTCACCCCTGACCTTGGCAAACACTCTAGTACACAGGATAATACTTACCTTTGAATTACCTGTAGCATATGGATGCATTGCCTGACCCATGCCAATGAGCTGGCTATCCCTTTTACTTTATAAGTGTTAGGGCATAAATTCTTATGATGTGCGAATCTGCTCACACCCATGCAGTCTGAGATTCATTGCGAAGTAGGATTAGAAAAGGTAATAGACTGTATCTGTTGTTATAGTAGGCCTGTGTGGTGTAAATGAGCTATTGCTTCAGTAGCTTTAGTTATTTTAAATTGTCTGCAGGAAAGTGGCATTTCAAAGCAACTTAATGGGTCAAGAGAATTTTCTATGGTATTTTTGTGTTTATAGCTTGCCTTCATTCATTAACTCCTTTTAAAAACCAGAACACCACATATTATATATAGTCCTTGTCCATTCTAAGTATTCTGTGAGAAGTATAATTAAAATATTAAAGGCAGCTGCTGACAATGATATCACTGTAATCTGGATTAAAATTTCAATTTGAGTCACCAGTATTTGTCCCTCCTATTCAAGTAGCAGTATTTGTAAGTGTGAATAGACATTAATTCCCCTCTGAGTCATATTTATCCTAGCGAAGGCTAGGGCTACTCCTTTTCTTCCCCTCTTTTGCCTTGGTAGCTGAGATACGCATGAGTTTGGTAATTAACTGGTGTCCACAGCACCCTACATCACATCCCAAAGATCATCACCTATCTTCCCACTAGTGCAGAGGCATAACATCTCTGTTTCTATTAAGTTCAAGTAAGAGTGTAGACTGATGCATATAATCATGTTTGCCAGAGGTTTTGCTTGATGTGTTTGCTCATACTTTATCCCTCGTCTCCAGCTTTCCAGTGAACCGAATGCATTGCTGAACCGGAATAAGTAGCCTCAGACCTTATTAACCAGACCTGGACTAAGTCTGAATGAGGCCCTTGTGACTCAGTACTCTACCTTGGTTAACAAAACAAATACGTCAACTTTTGCAATAGCAAAATGGCTACTTTCACATAAAGGTTAAGCCTGTTGAGGAGATTATATCTAACTTGTTCAGTCGTGTATTACTTTAACACTCAGTAAAATAACTTGCTAATATTCTATGCCCTTACTTTTTCAGCTTGAAACTATACTTTTTTATTCACGTGTTAATCAGGTAGTCCCACTAGTTTCCAATTTTAGGGGATACCTAGGAATACTGTCTCTTTAGAATCACACAGCAGGCACATGGAGGGTGACATAGTCAAAACCATGAGTTATAAAACGCAGCTTGATAACAACTCTTAACCTTACTATTCTGAATTAACTTTAGATGAAGTCATTTGGAAAAGAGATTTTTGGTACTAGGTTAGGCTTCTTAAGTTGCATTGTAAATTCTGGATGTGTCTCTGATTTTCTTGTGGCGTGACTGCACAAAACAATATATTCAACCTTTGTCTGTTCTGAGGTGGTTAAAATGTATAAAAAACAGCTGTTGAAAATAATGCCAGATTATCATATATAGGGATTTGAAGCGTAGTATACAAAATGTCTTGCTATTTAAGATTAAGGAAAGAGTTTTGCCATTCATCATGCAACTGAGTTCCCTAATCTTACAGCACAAATAATGTCATATGTGTGTGTGTGTGTGTGGGGGGGGGGGGGGGTTCTGGTATGAGACTCACAAAATATGTTCCTCTGTAAGATTTGAGCCACTTGTCCATGACATTGAGCTGCCTGATTTCACAGTATCCCACAAAAAAGACGCCATATTTTAGCTTGAATTACTGTTTCCCAAGCATTCCATTGAGGTGCAGTAATCACATTGCTTGCCTAGACGTTGTATTGAAAAAGGCTTTGTCTAGTGTCCTTAGATTTCATGAATGAGTTACTTTGTGGGTGGTTGTCCACTCTAGTTCAGAGGTGATTCTTAAATGTATTTTTTATGTTTTCTGTATGATTCTTGGTTTTATTTTCATAGTTTAGTGAAGTTTTTTTAGGATCTGTGCATTTTAAAGTTTCTTTTTATTCTCAGCATTTTAATTCTATTCAGTTTACTTATTTACAGTCTAGACAATTTTGCCGGCAATGCCATTTTCCAGCTGGTGAGCTGTATTCCATACTTTATTTTGCTTCATCACTTTGAGTTTCAGGGGCTCGATATAGCTGAGTTTTTTTTTTTTTTTTTTTTTTTGGGGGGGGGGGTAGTTTAGTGCATGGAGTACAATCATTTTTCCCATTACTGATACCAATAGAGATACAAGGCTTTAGAGCAGCTTTCTATTGGTTGGGGAGTTGTCAACATGCATACAACATGGATAAATACATCAATAATATACCTAAAATGTACATAAATACAAAGATGCACATTCTGAAACCAGATTTGTGGATTTATTATATGCCGATATGTAAGTAAGGCATTAGTCTATGTGTGTACACACATGCACACACACACACACACATATTTATATATATATATATATATATATATATATATATATATATGGATGTACTTCAGTTAATTGAACATTTAAATGTTTGAAGCTCATATGGCCGAGACCATAACATCGAACATTTAAAAGTTCGAACATTTAAAAAAAAAAAAAAAAAAAAAAAAAAACAAAACTAAATGTTTGTAGCCCCCCACACCCCCCATACTTAAATATACCAACTCCGGGATCACACTACATTGCAGAAAAGGGAAATCTTCCCATTCCGCACTGTACGGGGATCTCCATTCAGACTGTTCGAACTTTTAAAAGTTTGATAATATGGTCTATATATATATATATATATATATATATATATATATATATATATTTTTTTTATTTAATAAAAGGGAAAGTTTCACTACTTTGAAGTTTGTCTTACTCAGAGCTATTTTATGTCAGTAATCTGTTTGCTTTATTAATTGTGGTTGAGGAGTAAGACTTACTGGGTCGAACTTCTTGTTTTTGGTCACAGGAATAGTCAAAGAGGAGTTAAGCGACTTGTGCAAAGTCATATGTTTAGTAATGTACAGGAGAAGCCCAAGGAAATCACATACACAATTTATTATTCAAACCCTTAGTTATAATGTAAATATAGTCAGTGATTTAATGTGGAACACAGTCATGCTACTATGCAGAGCTGCTCGCTGGGAGAGGATATCACCATTGCATTTCACGTTGGAGTACATTGTCCTCTGTCCAAGAAGCTATAACTTTGAAAACTTTCTGTATGGCAAGTTCAATTAACTACATTTTTAGGTTTCCATTTGAATGGGTAGCACAGTGGAGCAGAGAATAGCATTGTCACCTCACAGCAAGAGGCTCCTCAGTTTGATTCTTGGTTGGGCCGCCTTCTGTGTTGAGTTTACATGTCCTCTCTGTGTTTACTTGTATTTTGTCCAGGTGCTCCAGTTTCCCCCAGCATTTCAAAGACATGCAGTAGGTGGATTGGACACTCTAAACTGGCCATAAGCGTGTGTGTGTGTGTGTGTGTGTGTGTGTGTGTGTGTGTGTGTGTGTGTGTGTGTGTGTGTGTGTGTGTGTGTGGTATGAAGAACAACTGCAGTAGGGCTAGCCACTCAGTGGTGGGAACCTTGGCTCTAGAGGATTGTCACTGTTGAAGTGACACCCTGACTCCATAAGCAATACTGGGAAAAGGGGTTGAGGATGGATGGATTTAGGTTTTCAATTCCTGTAGTTTATCTTTCTTTCTATTGCCAAAGACTGCTATGGAGTTTACCAATTCCTTAATAGAATGGAGAGAGGTTTCTGACGGCTATAATCCTTTGGCTGAGTCCATCATGGTTGGTGTGAGAAGAGGTGATGGAAACACTGAGCAGAGGTGAAGTTGTCAGAAAGCATCACATATGCTGTCCGACATGCCAGAGGTTTTCTTAGGCTCAACCTCCTCCATGTGCTGGTATTAGTCTGTGAGGCTGGGAGGGCCTTTAGAGATGGACGTGGACTGGGAGCAACTATGCCTCTTCTGTTATCACAGCCTTCCAGACAGACAAACGCTCCATGTTCAGGCCACCACTGGAGTGGGATGAGCAATCCATTTTAATCAGCACAGTCTTTCTCCTCCCAGGATGGGAATGTCAAGCCTTCATGCCTGTTCCATCAGTCACACAAATCACAAATCAAACCTGGGTGATACATAACACAGACAGGGCTTCATCATGCAAAACCAAAACAGCTTTCAACCTACACCATGGAGAGTGCATCTGTAGGCAGTTCATTTCCTCCATAATGGTTAGCTCACACTTGACAATTACTTGTCACCCTCCCAGTTACCCCTCGAATGCCAGTGGCACTGTGGTACTCCGGGTCATTAACAGCATGTTGGAGTAGAACCCCTTCCCCAGTGGTCTAACTAACCAAAATTCATTTTTTAATGGTTTTGATAAGTTATAATAATCTTTTTGCTCAGTCAGTAGCATCCTCCTTTCACAATGTTCAGTATATTTCAGTACCGATCCTTTACTATAGCCTTTCTCATCATGACTGTAGCAACAGTGCACAACACTGCTTTGGGCTATAAAATTCTTGATTGTATACAACAAGCATTAACAAGTTAGGATACCCATCTGTGCTTTTAGTAATAGATAGACTGATAACCTACACAACAAGAAGCCATTTGAACCTGTATCCAGATGCCTGCTGTATTGCTCTATGACAAAGGTGTGAGTTAAGATGCAGGTACATGATCAGCAGAAATTGAAGATACTGCATAACAGTCTTCTGAGTAGAATTTGGAGAGTGTAATGATTACCTGAGTCAAGGTTTGCACAGAAGCATATGCATATGCACTTAGATGTCATAGTACATCCAAGTTCCTGCAGGATGTCAGAGTTAAACAGAATGCACTGGGATCCTCAGTTATGATAGCATGTCTGATGATTAAGTCCATTTCTTTTCTATCTAACCCAAAACATGTATGTTGAGAGTAGATCTTATTTCACAGTACTTTTGCAGGAGGTATTTACCTTATGACTATTACCTGCATGTGCTATTTTTTCATTTCGATGAAAAGTCATTTAGTTGAAAGTCAGTTGACTGAGCACAATTGACTGAAAGCTCACTTCACTGAAAACTCATTTGACTGAAACTCATTTCGTCAAAAGGTATATGCCCTGTTCCCTACTGTAGTGCGATCCTGGAGTTAGTATATATAGTAAGGGGGGCACAGCCCCCCCACATTGCAGGGTGTGGGGGCCATAGGCCCCCCCACTATTTTAAATGTTTTAAACTATACACATGGATACTTACAAGTCCAATAAATAACTGTTTCCAGAACACAATATATACCCAAACTGGCGTGGCTGTACCCCCACCCCCCCTTACTATATATACTGACACCAGGATTGTACTACACTGGGGAACAGGGCATATACTTTTAGACTAAATGAGTTTCAGTCAAATGAGTTTTCAATGAGGTGAACTTTCAGTCAATTGTGCTCAGTCAACTGAGTTTTAACAAAATGAGTTTTCAACAAAATGAAGTAGGCCCGCTAAGACTAACCTAGTGACATTCTTTGATTTTATATGCATCAAGGGCTTGTGTAAGTCAGTGCTGATGCCTATGTCAGTGCACTGGTGCAGTGGTCAGCATTGTCACCTCACAGCAAGAGGTTCTCTGGTTCAATTCTGGGCTCGGGTACGCTCTGAGTGGAGTCTGCATGTCCTCCCTGCATTCGCATGGGTTTCCTCTGACATTCCAAAGACAGGCATCTGGAGCATTTCTCCCCAGGCCTCCCCTGAAAATGGGTTCTTTCCCGGTAAACAAATATTAAATAAAATAAATAATAAATGTCAGCACGTATGAGTGTTTTAGCCATCTTACCAAAGATTCTGCCTCACCATGCAGTCAGACTCCATGTGACAAGTTTACAATCATCTGAATATTTCTTTACTGCAATGGTACAGATATTTTTCTTTTATTAGATGATTCATTAATTTGCTGAACTTTGACTACTGAATTTACTTCACAGCAGTATCTCTGCAAGTACTTTCACCACTCAACTTTCGTCACTTGTGTTTTTGATGGTGGCATCACCTCTTCACCTGGTCATACTGCTGGAGTCTTTAATGGCATGAACCATCCTGATAGAGGTGGAGGAGGTTACTGGAAAACACTCCTCTTGCCAACAAATTAGCCAGTATTAAACTTAACTCAGCGCTCTCAGTTGTCACAACTGTGTCTCTCTTGTGAGCAGAAAAGTCACTGCAGATAAAGATTTTTGCAGGAATCTGATGCTTACAACAGCACATTTTGTCACTTGTTATTCTTGGTAAATCAGTTCAGAAATAATACATTTTGGAAGTATCTGATACAACAGAACATTTTGGCTCATTTTATTCTTCATAAACCTGTACAGAAATAATAGACTTTTGGATGAATCCAATGCTTTGGCATGCTTTTTCTTCTAGCATATAAGAAAGTCTAGCATTGCCAAAGGTCAAAGGCGTAGAGTGATTGATAAACTAGCAAATTACAGTGCACTGACCTTTCAATTCAGCTGACAAAAAAAGAACTGAGTGAGGTGTGTGGTCCACTTTCCAGTATAGCTGTGCTCCTGCTGACAGCCACAGCTTGAGACTGTAATTGTACACCCATAGGGATATCTGAATGCTGAAAAATATCAGGCCAGATGGAACTCTGCTTCTGGCTACAACCATTTAATACTATTGACAATGATCCAGTTATTTCATTGTGTACTGTTATGGTGAGTATACTGACTGAAATGTACATTTGTAATGCAGAGGATATAGAGAAATATGCCAGATCACCTCCACTGATGGCACATTCTCCATTCCCCGTGTTCTTCTTTGCTTTCCTATCCTCTACTCAAAAAAAAATGTGAAATAAGTAGAAGCCTAATTGTTGCCAAATATATTCAAAGCTGGCTATCTGGTGGGCTGATATATATATATATATATATATATATATATATATATATATATATATATATATATATATATGTGTGTGTGTGTGTGTGTGTGTGTATCTTTTATGTACATTCTGTCAAGTAAACAGTAATCATGTCATGCACAGCCAAACCCTGATATGCAGGCAATGCTAAGTCATAGTCAGCAGATGTGTAAAGCTATCATCTGGACAAAGACTGCAGCTTCCCAGGCCAGCAAGTTGCTGCCTGATATGTTTTCTGCATTGCTGAGGATGTTTGCCAACATTGGTGGCGCCTCTGTGATGCCATGAGTGGCGTCCAGAGATGATGCCATGATAGGTCTTATGATGTCAGTAGTGGCACACACTGCTGTTGTATCGACCATAATGCAGAGGATTACAAGTGTCACCATTATTATGGAGTTCAAGAATGATATCCCTGGTCTGGAGCACATAAGTAAAAGTGGTTGTCATGATGGGAGATACATAGTCCACAGCTGTGGAGTATGAAACTCTGCCACTTCAAATGATGGGCAGATGTCCTTCAAGAATGCAACTGCAGTCATAACATATGGGTTGTCCTGCCTCAGGCAGCCCTCGGTCGGCCGAATTCCAAAGTCTGGGTCCGGCGTCGGCTGGTGTCGCCTCCTCTCCGACGTCACATCGGCTGGAGTATAAAGGCATCGGCCGACGCCATCTTCTCCAGTCTTTCTTGCCGCGCGGTGCCCGAAACAGAAGCAGTTCGCAAGTGCCGGTCGGTCAGCTCCTGTGTTTTCAGTACCGAAGTCATCTAAAAGCTAAGTACCCCGTTGGGGAACATTTTTTCTTGCCTCAGCCGATGTCAGAACAAATTGAGAAAGTTAATAATTGTTTGTCTTGTGGTAAACAAATACCTCATAAGGCCTTCCATTCTTACTGTCTTCCTTGCCTGGGCCCATACCACGACGTCTCGGCCTGTGCTGCCTGTGCTTGCTTTAATAAGCGCACTCTCAGGCGCCGGGCAGAATTTGCCGAAGACTTTTTTGGCGAATCCTTCGCGTATATCATGCCATCGGATCAACCAACAGCTCAATCTTCCAAAAAACGGAAGGACCGGGACCGGCATCCTCGGCCCCGTCCTCTACCGATACTACCCCTAGACTACTCCTCCGCTAGTGCTTCGGTCACTGCAGAAGCGATAATTCAGCCGCTCCAGGCCGACGACACAGCGTTAACTAGTCCTTCGGTCCAGGAGACCTCTCTGGTGCCGGTTGTTGATTTTCCTCCGGATACCGAAGTTCAATATCTACCCGACACCATTCCAGTGGACAAGGTCACTCCTGCACGTGGGGCTGCTAGGCCTCCTGTATCTATGTCCATCAAGGCCTTTGCACGTGCTAAGGCTGCCAGCCAGGCCAAGGCCCATCCTAAACCTGCTGTCCAGGCCCCCTCTTCTGATAAACAGATTATGTCTCTTGCTGCAGACCTTATTTCCCTTATCAGGGGGTCTCAGCCTCATCCAGACAGAGGTTCTCAGCCTCCTGCAGAGAAAAGGCCTAGAACTGAGCAGACTGAAAACCTCTCTTCAGATGAGGCCTCTGGGGATTCTGAGCATTCAGATATTCAAGAAGAATCCTTCCAGGCCTATGAGGACTCTGATGCTGAGGAATCAATTCCCTCTGCCTCTCCTCCAGAGGATTTCTCTTTTGGTGAAATCCTGCACTCTATGAGGGAACATTTCCAATGGCAGGGTCAGGAATTCTCTGATTCCAGGAAAAGGCTCCGTACCTTCCTAAAGCTTCCCCAGCACAGACCTTTAGCTATTCCTCCTGTGATGGATGTTTTGGATGATGTTTTCTCCGATTCCACTGCTAACCCTGACTCTCTCCCCCCTGCTCCTGTCAAGCCAGACAGATATTACAGAGTCCCTGACACTCACAAACATCTCTTTAAGGCCCACACCGTGGATTTAGAAATTATTTCACAGGGTCCCAAGGGAGTGGCTACCTCCACTACCAAGAATCCTTTGCCAGCGGATAGGGAAGCCAGGTCTATGGAGAGATGGGGTAAAAAAAAAAAAAAAGTTTATACCTCTACCACCCTAGCCATGAGGTCTCTGAACTGCCTTTTTCATATGTTTCAGTACCAGGATTTTTTACTGGATGATTTACAGAAAAAGTTAGCCTCTCCTCAGCCTATTGACAGAAAGGCATTGCAGGATCACATACATAACACTCAGCAGGTTAACAATCATTTTCTTCAGTGTGGTTATGATGCATTGGAAGCTTCATGTAGGGCAGCTATGACTTGGGCTGTGATACGTAGACATGCTTGGTTAAAAGATCAGCCACTGCCAGACCATGTCAAAGTAAAGTTACTTGATGCACCTCTGGAAAAACAGAAGCTTTTTGGCGCTAATGCACAAGATGTGTTGAAGTCCATTGAGGAAAACGCTAAGTCAGTACAGACAGTCAAGGATTTCCTCCAGGTTCAAAGAATTGGTCCTTCCCAGACTCGGACGAGTTTCAAAGGGGAAAGAACAGGCGTGGCCGAGGCCGAGGCCAATACCGAGGCTCCTACAGGGGACGCCAATGGCAACCTACAAATCAAAGAAGTGCTGCAGCCAGTCCAGCTGCACCACAAGGACAATCACAATGACTTGACTTTCATACCGCCTACAAGGGCTCAGAGAGAAGCACCCTTGGGCGGAAAATTATCCTTATTCTCAAAAAACTGGCATATTTTAACCAAGGACAGTTGGATTCTGGATTTAATAGACAAGGGTTACAGATTCCACTTCCATACTTTACCTACAAGACAAGGCATGCCAAACCTGCCACACCATCAAAGGGCAGAGGCACTCATTCAAGTTTCAAAGCTATTAAGTATAAAAGCAATAGAAAAGGTACCTCCCCAGGAACAAGGCCAGGGATTCTATTCAAGACTGTTCCTTGTTCCAAGAAAGGAAAACAAATGGAGGCCTATACTGGACTTGTCTACTCTAAATACCTTTCTCATTGTGCCAAAGTTCAAAATGCTAACGTTATAGCAACTCCTTCCCATGCTGGGCAAGGGGTCTTGGCTGGTCACTCTGGACCTCAAGGAGGCATACCTGCATGTCCCTATCAGACAAAGCTGCAGAAGATACCTCAGATTTCTTGCAGGGACAGAGCACTATCAATTCTCAGCATTGCCGTTTGGCTTATCTACTGCGCCCAGAGTGTTCACGAAATGCCTGGCATCAGTAGTGGCACACTGCAGACTCCAGGGAATTCAAATATACCCCTACCTGGATGACTGCCTCATACAAGCAGACAACAGACAAACCTTAATAAAAAACTTGGACTATGTCATGCAATTACTACAGGCCTTGGGATATACAGTCAACATTCAGAAATCAAGGCTACTGCCATCCCAACAGATTATTTTCCTAGGAGCCAAACTGGACACACAAACACAAATGGCCTACCTCACAGAGGAAAAACAACAGCAGTTACCAGAGTACTTCAAAGGCCTAGCACAGCTCTCTCAGCTGACTGCAAGGAAACTCCTGCAGGCCCTGGGGTTCATGGCATCATGCATTCTCCTGATACCTTTGGCAAGACTTCATATGAGAAAGCTGCAATGGTATTTGAAAAGCTTATGGTCCCAACACAGCCAAAGCCTAGAGGACGTAATCCCACTTATTCCATGTCTGCAAAAGGAATTCTTGTGGTGCGCTCAAGCAAGTCAATTAAACAAAGGCATGTCTTTCAACAGACCTCAAGCAGGTCAAATAATTACAACAGATGCCTCAGATCATGGATGGGGGGCGCACATGGAGGGCAGATGTGTTCAAGGTCAATGGACACCAAAGGAAAGACATCTGCACATAAACCAAAAAGAGATGCTGGCAGTGATACATGCATTCAAGAGTTTCGAAAAATCACACTGCAGCAAGGACATTTACTAATAAGGACAGACAACACCACTGTCATGTGGTATATAAACAAGCAGGGAGGGACTCATTCATACCCCCTCTGCAGACTAACAATGATTCTCTGGGAAAAAGCACTGAGTCTGAAGATACACCTGCAATCCCAGTTTGTGCCAGGCAAGGACAATGTACTGGTGGACAAGCTGAGCAGAAATTTCTTGGATCCACACGAATGGATGCTGCATCCCCACATTTTCTCACAAATAACAAAGACATGGGGAAGAACGGACATAGATCTATTTGCGTCTCACACAAATCATCACCTGGAAATGTTCTGTACCAGGACCCACCATGCACTAGCCTGGACAACGGATGCTCTCTCCTTCAGCTGGAATTTCCTAAAAATTTATGCATTTCCCCCTCTGCCACTGTTGACCAAGGTGATCCTGAAGATCAAAGCAGAACAACCAACGGGCATTTTGATAGCTCCAGACTGGCCAAAGCAACACTGGTACCCATTGCTGTTGAGCATAACTCGGACCAAACCGTGGCCTCTGCCCCTATGGCCCCTGCTCCTAACACAACACAACTACAGGACTGTTCACTAAAACCTGAAAACATTACATCTGACAGCCTGGAGGTTACTTTAACTCCTTCCGCTTCCAATCTTTCCAAGGCAGTTCAGGACATCTTATTGGAAGCACGCAGACCATCCACCAGAAAAGCCTATTCAGCCAAGTGGAAGAGATTCAGCATCTGGGCTGCCAACAGGGGTCAGGATACAACAGTACTGAGTATAATTCAGTTATTGGAATACTTGGCAGAAATGTTTCATTCTGGACTCTCATATTCTTCCATAAAGATTCATGCCTCAGCAATCTCAGCAAGATACAATTGTGATCCACCAGTGTTCTCACATCCTTTGCTAAGACAGTTCCTGAGAGGAATAAAGAATATCAAGCCTCCCAGAAAACAACCAGTACCTGCATGGGACCTCAATTTTGTACTGGAAAAATTATCTCTGCCTCCCTTTGAGCCAGCAGCAACCTCGGAGATGCAATTTCTATCATGGAAAACGTTTTTTCTATTGGCAGTCACATCAGCAAGAAGAGTCTCGGAGATACAGGCACTCATGGCAGTACCTCCTTTCCTCATTTTCCATCAGGACAGAGTCTCTCTAAGAACAAATCCTTCTTTCATGCCAAAGGTGATTTCCAGGGTGTCTCTAAATCAAGCTATTCACCTTCCTACTTTCTTCCCCAATCCTCAAAATAGAGTGGAAAGACTGCTGCATACCTTGGACATACACAGGCAACTACGCTACTACTTGGACAGAACTAAGGCCACCAGAAAGTCTGACCAGCTGTTTGTAGCCTATGCTGCTGGAATACAAGGAAAAGCAATCTCCAAGCAAACAATTTCAAAATGGATTGGACACTGCATCAGATTCTGCTATTCTTACCATGGAAAAAGTGTGCCAGCCAATATTAGGCCACATTCCACCAGAGCTATAGCCACATCCACAGCTTTCCTAAGAGTTGTGGCTACAAAGGACATTCTAGAGGCTGCTACATGGAGCTCCGTGCATACATTTACCAAACACTACAACCTACCTTTATACTTCAGATCCCGAGCAGGCTTTGCTTCGGCAGTCCTGCAGGGCATTTTAGCTACACCATCTTTTTCTTAGCTCCATCCACCCCCAGCATGGCTATGGTATTCAACCCATATGTTATGACTGCAGTTGCATTCTTGAAGGACATAGTACAGTTTTGTACCTACCATAAATGTAGATGTCCGATAGATATGCAACTGCAGTCGGATTTTCCCTCCCTCCTTCCTCTCTTTTCCTTCATTTGGGTCCATTCCCCCTGTTCCTTTTAGCTGGGGGTATCTCCTATGGTGTATCTGTTTATTATTGTTGTGCATGTCTGGAAATGTTTATCCATTCACCAAATTTAGCCTTCCTAGGAGGGCACCTGGCATCTGGGGCAAGAAACACTGAAGAAGATGGCGTCGGCCGATGCCTTTATACTCCAGCCATTGTGACGTCGGAGAGGAGGCGACACCAGCCGACGCCGGACCCAGACTTTGGAATTCGGCCAACCGAGGGCTGCCTGAGGCAGGACAACCGATATGTTATGAATGCAGTTGCATATCTATCGGACATCTACATTTATGGTAGGTACAAAACTGTACTTTATGACTGTCAGCCTCCACAGCTTTGACAGTTTACCAGCAGACTCCATCCAGGTCATACACCATCCATGTCAAGGGGGTGGTCTCTAGTCCTGCTACATGAAGCTAGTGCAATAACACCAGATTATGTTCATATAGTTTTACTTTCTCACAATCACAGGAGAGCATTGCCTTTGACAACAAATAACCCTGACCTCCATACCCAGTTTCTGCTTTCAGTGATATCTTCTCCCAATCCAGATCCTGCTATGTGTCACATGATGATAACTCTGACACACTTCACCATTACCCTTATCTGACATATGTGGAGAATTCTGACAGTGTGACTCAACTCTGCACTCACAACTTAGCGTTTACTTGCAGTGCATGCTTCTCTCTTGTTCTTTGTGACATTTATGGAGGACACTTGGCACTGATGGAGCTGGAATCTCACCACTGCCAACTAGAAGTGGAGGCTGAGTGGTGACCTGGCAGTAAAGGTGGATGTTAGCTGTAATCATTGTTTCAGAGGGGTGAAGTAATAACAAGAAAGTGCCTACAAAGATTTCAATAACTAGTTTTCAAAGTACAGTCTGGCTTTCAGAGCATAGAGGAAGTATGCACTACTGTGCTGGGTATGGGCTTCCAGACTCCACACACAGAAAGGACTGCAAGCAGGCTACTTACAAAACTGAGTCTCTTACCACTCTCTCTGTGAGACAGTGCCTTCCACTGTCCCTTTAGCAATGGTAACTGACTTTCAAACAAAATTATTTTCTTACACACACGCACTCATGCACACACACACACACACACACACACACACACACACACACACACACACACACACACACACACACACACACACACACACACGGGCATATGCAGCATTATAAAATTCCCCACAGCCTTATTCCTTGCACAGTGGTACTGCCACCACTCTGAAGAAATCACAGGCTTCCAGTTACTGTTTTTTTTTCTAAAATCAAGCCAAACATGAAATATATAAATTTATATCTCTTTCATTTATAGTTGGTCTAAGCAGTCTCATGGGAAGGCATGTACTGTAAAGTGTGCTAACCAGAAGTGTAAGTAATGGTTACCCTCTTCTCAGATAAGCAACAGTGCATAAATGTTCTTAAAATAAATAAATAAATAAATAAATACCAGTCAGAAGAGCTTAAAGGCAAATGAATACACATAGGTTGACACACACAGAACATTTTAAAAAAGGCAATAAACATATGTATAGGATGCATAGAGAAAAATAAGTAAATTCCACGTTTCTAAGCTCCCTGACTGGTTTACTGCAGTAATCATCATCAGCAACAGCCATCCTGTTTCCTATTTTCTACACAGGGTCAGAGTGTCATGCCAACTGTCACCATCTATTTCAATTCATGCTACTCTTCTACCTTCTTTGATTGCCATGTCTGACTGGCACAGGTCTACAGTCCATCCATGTCTTCACTGGACATCCTCATTTCATTTTGGCTTCTTCCTGTCCCTCCCAAGTCTTCTTCTCCAGATTGTTTTTTTGTTTACTTATTTTTCTACATGTGTCTCAACCACAATAATCTGTTCTCTTTGATCATCTCTACAGTTGGAGCTACTTTGGCTTCTGCTCTGATGTCTCCATTTCTTGCTTCTTACACATTGTGCATCTTACCACTTACCATGGCATTTTATTTATGTATTTATGGACTGACTGACTGATCGAGTGATTGACTGATTGCATTTGTTTACTGAGTTTATCTGAGTGGGCCATGCAACACTCTTTTTCAGTGGAGGCCTGGGAGAAAGCTCCATAGACATAAAGCATTTATAAGTACATCATAGTTGGCCTAGTATGATAATTGGGTAAAAGATGTGTCACGTAATATATTTCATAGCTACATACAGACATACAGAAACAAACACCTTACATAATAAACATTTTACAATGCATTAAATATATTACTATACAAATCGGTCAGATAATGTCAAAAACATTTAATATTTTGGTATTCCAAAAGTAGTAGCAATGTCATAGATTCCATTGTAGCAGTGCTTTGATCATTAAAAAGGTAGATGGGGGTAAAGGCATCTGTGGAGGAAGTGAACTTGAAAGTTAGATAAAGTAAGAGCAATTTTAATAGAGTAGTCATCAGTAAAGGTAGGAAGGAGAGAGGAATAAGTAAGTAGAAAGTGTAGATAGTATAGTAGTTAGTCAGCCATTTGGGATCGAGCATTATTATAGTCTATAACTTGTGAGATGAGCATGGAGGTTTTTCTTAAAGATAATCTTATTGTTTATGTCCTTAACTGGGCTGGACATGGTGTTTCATATCTTGGATATATAAATTGAGAAGAGAGCACCTCCTGATGAGTTCTGGGATTTAGTTTGTTGAGCCACGACTTTATCTTTAGAGTGAAGAGTTCTGCTAGGGTTATACCACTGCAGGAGGATGTGCAGGGAAGGGCTTTCATCTGTGTGGTGAAGTACGGAATGAGCAGTTTTTTTGCTGAAGGAATTTAAGATACTTTGGAAATTCCATACAGTTTATTTTTGACAGTGCAAGCCCAAGTACAAGTGCAGCTATTTCTTACCACAGATTGTGATTGATTGTAGTACTAGTGCTTTATGCTGTGGGCCAGCTGTTTCACTGGAGATGACTTTGCAATCTCTGACTTTACCCCAATGCCACGTCCTTACAAGGAGATAGTCTACCTGAGGTGTATGTTGGCCAATCTTATATGTTACCTTTTGACTGTTTCTCTTTGCTGTTGGTTACAATCAAGCCATTTGCCAGACAGAAGTCTAGAGTAACCTTCTTTATTCCTGTTGCCCCACCATGTGTACCAATGCAGTCCTCATATCCTGGTTTGTCTGGCCTGATATGATAATTCATGTCTCAAACTGATGATGTCTGATATTGTCTGGCTTTATATAAAATGGCCTGAAAATATTGTCTGAATACACTCCTTTCCTCACTATCACAACCCTGCTGTGGGGCATAGGCTGAGATTATGAATACTGCGCTGTCTTTACATTGGAGTCTGATTGCCATTAGTCTGACACTAATTCTGATGACACTCTTCACTATCTTCTGAAGACTGTCCCTCACCACAATTGCCACATTATCTCTAGTTTGCTCCCCCCTTCAATAGGAGACTGTGGATCTCAAGTCAAGTGTCTGTGCCGCACTGCCTTCAGTCTTTTACCCTGGATACACAGGATGTCCAGTGCCCACCTTATCATCATGTCATCCACTTCCTGCCAGCAGTGGTGGCTGGTGACTTCAAATCAAAGGGGGGGGGGGCTGCAGGAGACAGCTGAAGGGGTGGGGCCAATGGGAAGGGGTGCAGCCAACTAGAAAGGGAGGAGCTATGCTCAAAACCACAAAAACTGGAACTTTAATTAAATACACTGCCCTGGGTGCCAAACCGTCATTATGAGAGTCCAATCAAGACAAAATGAAGTATAGAAGCAAAAAAATATTTCAATGCATTGGCTGCATGACAGCTTACTTAATATCTAGATGGAAACAAAAAGATTGCAAGGCATGAAAAAATAAATTACTTTTTAAATACGTTACTGGAATGCCAGTCAAAATCAAGTATAAGAAAAATAAGCAGCACTCAACTCAAACTACTTATCCTTGCACTGCAATTCTAATTATAATTTATATTCAGCTTTATTAAAGTACCAAGTAACTTGCTGAAAGTAGTAATCTCTGTGATACCCCCACTTGTAAAAAATGTTTCTTATCCAAAAAAGACCTGCTGCCTGACAACAACTATCTACTTGTTTCATGGGGAAAACATGATCAAAGTAAAAAATGAAATGCAAACAAGAAACAAGCTCAAGATACATTGCTTAAAGGATTATTGTACAGATAATGGACCACACATGATAGATTGGCATTTTATTTGGTTTACAGGTAAAGCCTGCAAAGATGACTGCAAGTCTCCAACAAATGTAATGAGCTTCTTAAAATAATGTAATCCTGTCCTTTATTACAAATACTGCCATATGCATTTCAATACCCAAGGCTTATACATTATCTAGTTATGTAAGTATTCTCTGCATGGCAACATAATTCTTTAACAGTATGCTTATTAAAGCTTACTTGCATCTTACAATCTCAGACAAGCTTACCTGATGGTCATTAAAGCATTGCTACTTAAACACAGAGCAACAGGCACTTTCTGAGTAATAATAAGTATACATCAACAATATAAAAATATGACAGAAACCAGAACATTCTAAAAAATCAAGGACAGAATAAAAGTAGTACTTGTGTCTGCCTTGGATGGGGGGATACTCTGCACATTTACACTACATAACTGCTCCTTGCCTTGCTTGGATACATCCAGAGTCACTACATGGGGCAGTGGGGTGCAACAAGCATGTCACAATTTGAAATGTCTCTGGCTGACTGTGATGGCCCTGACACATTTGTAATACCTCTCAACCTCAGACCAAGAAATCTGGATAAAGCCATACATAGACATGAGACAAAGGCCCAAAAATAAGGACACTTTTTAAATATTGCTCTTATAAACTTAGAAAGATAATAGAATAGTAGGTCTTGCATTAGTGTAACATTTCTGAAGGGTATGAAATCTGAAACTCCAATGTCTGTCATTATTTTCTAATTTCAGTCTTTAATGATTTGCCACTAATTTGCCAGAAAAACACAATTGTATGGAAAACGGACCGAAATGTGATGCAAAAATATAAAATAGCCACACAATACAGCTGGGAACCTGTCAAAGAAGGTACACTTTTTTAATATTAGTACTGTTAACTTGAGCAGCTGACAAAATAAAAGAATATACATGCATTTCTGAAATAAAAGTAATCTATAATTCTGATTATTACAGTTATTTCTTAATTGTAAACCCTCCACGTTTTCTTCCAAATTGCCATTTTGCAGCATGATTATTAGGGGAAGAGCAACATTTTGAGCCAAAATTGGGGACATTTGAGAGGTTTGGATATGCCTAATTCTATAAAGCAATTTATTTGCATGTACCTCTCAACCTGTTAATGCAGGAAATCTGGACAAGGCCAAATATACTGTGGGAACATATAAACAGTACTAAAAATTGTTGTATAAACTGAGACGGTTGATAGAATAACAGGTCTTGCTTTAGCATGCATTTTTCTGAAGGTTATGAAGTCTGAAACTCAGTGCCTGTCATTATTTAGTGACTTAATGTCTAAATTATTTGCCAGAAAACCACACATTTTAAGACTAACAAACCAAAAATAAGAAGCAAAAATCTATTCATTCTGTGAAAATCTGGACAGTTGAGAGGTATACTTCAGCCAGGGCTGTCTTTGAGCTTGCTGCCCTTCCCCCTCACAAAATCATGGTCAAATGGAGCCTCCCCCCTGCAGTCATTCCAGTGAACCATTACTTGGCTATTTCATCCCATTTAGCATAAACACTAATGTGCATACTGCTTTACGTCTACAAACTTTTGGACTTCATTTGAAAGTTTTATTTTGCATTTTACAGCACAACATTTCTATCATAAAAGTCTACTCAAACTTCTACAGTCCACCAGTATCAGTAAATATGCACAATCTCTGAAGAAGTAAAAGTCATCTAAATAATTCCACATTCAAAAAATCTGTAACTAATGAAGAGGTTGCTGCTAGCAAACAACTTTATATTTCATTGTTTCATCTACAAATAAGCCAAAGGAGGAGAAGAGGCAGAAGGCATGCTCGAAGGCAGGTAAAGGCTAGGACTGTGATAGTGAGGGTCGGAACTTTGAATGTTGGCAGTATGA
This sequence comes from Protopterus annectens, assembly GCF_019279795.1. Classification (NCBI taxonomy): domain Eukaryota; kingdom Metazoa; phylum Chordata; order Ceratodontiformes; family Protopteridae; genus Protopterus; species Protopterus annectens. The sequence continues at coordinate 1,496,018,206 of NC_056729.1, read as the reverse complement.
CTGGTATAGGGAGGGAGCTAGCTGATATGATGAACCGAAGGACGGTTGGTATATTGTGTGTGCAAGAGACCAGATGGAAGGGGAGCAAGGCTAGGTGTATCGGAGGCAGTTTCATATTGTTTTATCATGGTGTGGATGGGTGGAGAAATGGCGTAGGCATTATCCTGAAGAAACAGTATGCTAAGAGTGTTTTGAAGGTGAAAAGAGTGTCGAATAGAGTGATGTTTATGAAGCTGGAAATTGATGGTGTAATGATGAGTGTTGTTAGTGCATATGCTCCATAAGTTGGGTGTGCGATGGATGAGAAAGAAAAATTTTGGAGTGAGTTGGATGAAGTGGTGATGACTGTACCCAAGGGTGAGAGACTGGTGATTGGAGCAGATTTCAATGGGCATGTTGGTGAAGGGAACAGAGGGGATGAGGAAGTGATGGGTAGGTATGGTGTTAAGCAAAGGAATGCAGAAGGTCAGATGGTAGTGGATTTTGCAAAAAGGATGGACATGGCTGTGATGAATATGTATTTTAATAAGAGGGAGGAGCATAGGATGACATACACGAGTGGAGGAAGATGCACACAGGTGGATTATATCTTATGTAGAAGGGCCAATCTGAAGGAGATTGGAGACTGTAAAGTGGTGGCAGGGGAAAGTGAGTTAGGCAGCATAGGATGGTTGTTTGTAGGATGACATTGGTGATCAAGTAGAGGAGGATGAGTGTGAGGGCAGCACCAAGGATCAAATGGTGAAAATTGAAAAAGGCTAATTGTGAGGTGATGTTCAGGGAAGAGTTAAGACAGGCACTGGGTGGCAGTGAAGAGTTACCGAATAGCTGGGTAACTACAGCAGAGCTAGTAAGAGAGATGGCTAGAAGGGTGCTTGGTCTGACATCTGGAAAGAGGAATGAGGACAAGGAGACCTGGTGGTGGAATGAAGAAGTACAGGAGAGTATACAGAGAAAGAGGTTGGCGAAGAAGAAGTGGGATTGTCAAAGAGATGAAGAAAGTAGACAAGAGTATAAGGAGATGAGGTGCATGGCAAAGAAAGAGGTGGCGAAGGCTAAGGATAAGGTGTATCAAGAGTTGTATAAAAGGTTGGACACTAAGGAGGGAGAAAAGTACCTGTACTGATTGACTAGACAAAGGGACCGAGCTAGGAAAGATGTGCAGCAGGTAAGGATGATAATGGATAATGAGGGAAACATACTCACAAGCAAGGAGAGTGTGTTGAGCAGATGGAAAGTGTACTTTGAGGGGTTGATGAATGAAGAGAATGAGATGGAGAGAAGGTTGGATGATGTGCGGATAGTGAATCATGAAGTGCAGTGGATTAGCAAGGAGGAAGTAAGGATAGCTATGACGAGGATGAAGAACGGAAAGGCTGTTGGTCCAGATGACATACCTGTGGAAGCATGGAGGTGTTTAGGTGAAATAGCAGTGGAGTTTTTAACTAGATTGTTTAATGAAATTTTGGAAAGTGAGAGGATGCCTGAGGAGTGGAGAAAAAGTGTTTTGGTACCGATTTTTATGAATAAGGGTGATGTGCAGAGCTGTAGTAACTACAGAGGGATTAAACTGATCAGTCACAGCATGAAGTTATGGGAAAGAGTAGTGGAAGCTATGTTAAGAAGGGAGGTGATGATTAGTGATCAGCAGTATGGTTTCATGCCAGGAAAGAGCACTACAGATGCGATGTTTGCTCTGAGAGTGTTGATGAAGAAATACAGAGAAGGCCAGAAGGATTTGCATTGTGTCTTTGTGGATTTAGAGAAAGCATATGACAGGGTGCCTAGAGAGGAGTTGTGGTATTGTATGAGGAGGTCGGGAGTGTCAGAGAAGAATGTAAGAGTGGTACAGGATATGTACGAGGGTAATGTGACAGCGGTGAG